>NC_058375.1:221582939-221595439 GCF_018350175.1 Felis catus
GTTAAAGTTAAAAGTTAAAGTTAAAGTTAAAGTTAAAGTTAAAGTTTAAAGTTAAAGTTAAAGTTAAAGTTTAAAGGTTAAAGTTAAAGTTAAAGTTAAAGTTAAAGTTAAAGTTAAAGATTAAAGTTAAAGTTTAGTTAAGTTTAAAGTTAAAGTTAAAGTTAAAAGTTAAAGTTACAAGTTAAAGTTTAAAGTTAAAGTTAAAGTTAAAGTTAAAGTTAAAGTTAAAGTTAAAGTTTAAAGTTAAAGTTTTAAAGTTAAAGTTAAAGTTAAAGTTAAAGTTAAAGTTAAAGTTAAAGTTAAAGTTTAAAGTTAAAGTTTAAGTTAAAGTTAAAGTTAAAGTTAAAGTTAAAGTTAAAGTTTAAAGTTAAAGTTAAAGTTAAAGTTAAAGTTTAACAGTTAAAGTTAAAGTTAAAGTTAAAGTTAAAGTTAAAGTTAAAAGTTAAAGTTTAAAGTTAAAGTTAAAGTTAAAGTTTAACAGTTAAAGTTAAAGTTAAAGTTAAAGTTAAAGTTAAAGTTTAAACGTTAAAGTTAAAGTTAAAGTTATAAGTTAAAGTTAAAGTTAAAAGTTTAAAGTTAAAGTTAAAAGTTTAAAGTTAAGTTAAAGTTAAAGTTAAATGTTAAAGTTAAAGTTTAAAGTTAAAGTTAAAGTTAAAGTTAAAAAGTTAAAGTTAAAGTTAAAGTTAAAGTAATAAGTTAAAGTTAAAGTTAAAGGTTAAAAGTTAAAGTTAAAGTTAAAGTTAAAGTTCAAAGTTAAAGTTAAAGTTAAAGTTAAAAGTTTAAGTTAAGGTTAAAAGTTAAAGTTACAAGTTTAAAGTTAAAGTTAAAGTTAAAGTTAAAGTTAAAGTTTACAAGTTAAAGTTAAAGTTAAAGTTAACAGTTAAAGTTAAGTTCAAAGTTAAAGTTAAAGTTAAAGTTAAAGTTTAAAGTTAAAGTTAAAGTTACAAGTTAACGTTAAAGTTAAGTTAAAGTTAAAGTTAAAGTTAAAGTTTAAACGTTAATAAGTTAAAGTTAAACGTTAAGTTAAAGTTAAAGTATAAAGTTAAAGTTAAAAGTTAAAGTTAAAGTTAAAGTTTAAAGTTAAAGTTAAAGTTAAAGTTAAAGTTAAAGTTAAAGTTAAAGTTTAAAGTTAAAAGTTAAAGTTAAACGTTAAAGTTAAAGTTAAAGTTAAAGTTAAAGTTTAAAGTTAAAGTTTAAAGTTAAAGTTAAAGTTAAATAGTTAAAGTTAAAGTTTAAAGTTACAAGTTAAAGTTAAAGTTAACAGTTAAAGTTAAAGTTAAAGTTAAAGTTTAAAGTTAAAGTTAAAGGTTAAAGTTTAAAGTTAAAGTTAAAGTTAAAGTTAAAAGTTAAAGTTAAAGTTAAAGTTAAAGTTAAAGTTAAAGTTTAAAGTTAAAGTTAAAGTTAAAGTTTAAAGTTAAAGTTTAAAGTTAAAGTTAAAGTTAAAGTTAAAGTTAAAGTTAAAGTTAAAGTTAAACGTTAAAGTTTAAAGTTAAAGTTACAAAGTTAAAGTTAAAGTTAAAGTTAAAGTTAAAGTTTAAAGTTAAAGTTAAAGTTAAAGTTAAAGTTAAAGTTAAATGTTAAAGTTAAAGTTTAAGTTAAAGTTAACAGTTAAAGTTAAAGTTAAAGTTAAAAGTTAAAGTTTAAAGTTAAAGTTAAAGTTAAAGTTTAAAAGTTAAAAGTTAAAGTTAAAGTTAAAGTTAACAGTTAAAGTTAATAAGTTAAAGTTAAAGTTAAAGTTAAAGTTAAAGTTTATAAAGTTAAAGTTAAAGTTAAAAGTTAAAAGTTAAAGTTAAAGTTTAAAGTTAAAGTTAAAGTTAAAGTTAAAGTTAAAGTTAAAGTTAAAGTTAAAGTTAAAGTTAAAAGTTAAAGTTAAAGTTAAAGTTAAAGTTAAAGTTAAAGTTAAAGTTAAAGTTAAAGTTAAAGTTAACAGTTAAAGTTAAAAGTTAAAGTTAACAGTTAAAGTTAAAGTTAAAAGTTACAAGTTAAAGTTAAAGTTAAAGTTTAAAGTTAAAGTTAAAGTTAAAGTTAAAGTTAAAGTTAAAGTTAAGTTAGTTAAAGTTAAAGTTAAAGTTAAAGTTTAAAGTTAAAGTTAAAGTTAAAGTTTAAAAGTTAAAGTTAAAGTTAAAGTTAAAAGTTTAAAGTTAAAGTTAAAGTTAAAGTTAAAGTTAAAGTTTAAAGTTAAAGTTAAAGTTAAAGTTAAAGTTAAAGTTTAAAGTTAAAGTTAAAGTTTAAAAAGTTAAAGTTAAAGTTAAAGTTAAAGTTAAAGTTAAAGTTAAAGTTAAAGTTAAAGTTTAAAGTTAAAGTTCAAAAGTTAAAGTAAAGTTAAAGTTAAAGTGTTAAAGTTAAAGTTAAAGTTAAAGTTAATGTTAAGTTAAAGTTAAAGTTAAAGTTAAAGTTCAAGTTAAAGTAATACGTTAAAGTTAAAGTTAAAGTTAAAGTTAAAGTTAAAAGTTTAACCAGTTAAAAAGTTAAAGTTAAAAGTTAAAGTTAAAAGTTTCAAAGTTAAAGTTAAAGTTAAAGTTAAAGTTAAAAGTTAAAGTTAAAGTTAAAGTTCAACGTTAAAGTTAAAGTTAAAGTTCAAATGTTTAAAGTTTAAAGTTAAAGTTAAAGTTAAAAGTTAAAGTTAAAGTTAAAGTTAAAGTTAAAGTTAAAGTTTAAACGTTAAAGTTTAAAGTTTAAAGTTAGAAGTTTAAAGTTAAAGTTAAGTTAAAAGTTAAAGTTAAAGTTAATAGTTTAAAGTTAAAGTTAAAAGTTAAGTTAAAGTTAAAGTTAAAGTTAAAGTTAATAGTTAAAGTTAAGAGTTAAAGTTAAAGTTAAAGTTAAAGTTAAAGTTAACAGTTAAAGTTAAAGTTAAAGTTAAACGTTAAAGTTAAAGTTAAAAGTTAAAGTTTTAAAGTTAAAGTTAAAGTTAAAGTTAAAGTTAAAGTTAAAGTTAAAGTTAAAGTTAAAGTTAAAGTTAAAAGTTAAAGTTAAAGTTAAAAGTTAAAGTTAAAGTTAAAGAGTTAAAGTTAAAGTTAAAGTTAAAGTTTAAAGTTAAAAGTTAAAGTTAAAGTTAAAGTTAAAGTTTAAAGTTAAAGTTAAAGTTAAAGTTAATTATTAGTTAAAGTTAAAGTTAAAGTTAGAAGTTAAAGTTTAAAGTTAAAGTTAAAAGTTAAAAGTTAATAAGTTAAAGTTAAAGTTAAAGTTTACTAGTTAAAGTTAAAGTTAAAGTTAAAGTTAAAAGTTTAAGTTAAAGTTATTTTTTTAAGTTAAAAGTTAAAGTTAAAAGTTAAAGTTAAAAGTTAAAGTTAAAGTTAAAGTTAACATAAGTTAAAGTTAAAGTTAAAGTTAAAGTTAAAGTTAAAGTTAAAGTTTAAAGTTAAAGTTTAAAGTTTACAAAGTTAAAGTTAAAGTTAAAGATTAAAGTTTAAGTTTAAAGTTAAAGTTTAAAGTTAAAAGTTAAAGTTAAAGTTAAAGATTTAAAGTTAAAGTTTTAAAGTTAAAGTTTAAAGTTAAAGTTAAAGTTAAAGTTAAAGTTAAAGTTAAAAGTTAAAGTTAAAGTTAAAGTTAAAGTTACAAGTTAAAGTTTTTAGTTTAGTTTTAAAGTTAAAGTTAAAGTTAAAGTTAAAGTTAGAAGTTTAAAAGTTACAAGTTAAAGTTAAAGTTAAAGTTTTTAATTTTTTTTTTTTTTTTTAGTTTTTTTTTTTTTTTTAAAGTTAACAGTTAAAGTTTAAAGTTTTAAACAGTTTAAAGAAAGTTAAAGTTTAAAGTTAAAGTTTTTTTTTTTTTTTTTTTTTAAAGTTTAAAGTTAAAGTTAAAGTTAAAGGTTTAAAAGTTAAAGTTAAAGTTAAAGTTAAAGTTAAAAGTTAAAGTTTAAAGTTTAAAGTTAAAGTTAAACGTTAAAGTTAAAGTTAAAGTTAAAGTTAAAGTTAAAGTTAAAGTTAAAGTTAAAAGTTTAAAGTTAAAGTTAAAGTTAAAAGTTTAAAGTTAAAGTTAAAAGTTAAAGTTAAAGTTAAAGTTACAAAAGTTAAAGTTAAAGTTTAAAGTTAAAGTTAAGTTAAAGTTATAGTTAAAGTTAAGTTAATAAATTAAAGTTAAAGTTTAAAGTTAAAGTTAAAAGTTAAACGTTAAGTTAAAGTTAAAGTTTAAAGTTAAAGTTAAAGTTAAAGTTACAAGTTAAAGTTAAAGTTAAAGTTTAAAGTTAAACGTAAGTAAAAGTTAAAGTTAAAGTTAAAGTTAAAGTTCTAAAGTTAAAGTTAAAGTTAAAGTTAAAGTTAAAGTTTACGTTAAAGTTAAAAGTTAAAGTTAAAGTTAAAGTTAAAGTTAAAGTTTATAAAGTTTAAAGTTAAAGTTAAAGTTTAGTTTAAAAGTTAAAGTTAAAGTTAAAGTTAAAGTTAAAGTTAAAGTTAAAGTTAAAGTTAAAGTTTAAAGTTAAAGTTTAAAGTTAAAGTTAAAGTTTACGTTAAAGTTAAAGTTAAAGTTACACGTTAAAGTTAAAGTTAAGTTAAAGTTAAAGTTAAAGTTTAAAGTTAAAGTTAAAGCGTTAAAGTTAAAGTTAAAGTTAAAGTTTAAAGTTAAAGTTAAAGTTAAAGTTAAAGTTAAAGTTAAAAGTTAAAGTTAAAGTTAAAAGTTAAAGTCTAAAGTTAAAGTTACAAGTTACAAGTTAAAGTTAAAGTTAAAGTTAAACGTTAAAGTTAAAGTTATAAGTTGTTAAAGTTAAAGTTAAAGTTTAAAAGGTTTAAAGTTTAACAAGTTAAAGTTAAATTTCGTTAAAGTTAAGTTACAGTTAACAGTTAAAGTTAAAGTTAAAGTTAAAGTTTTAAAGTTAAAGTTAAAGTTAAAATGTTAAAGTTAACAGTTAAAGTTAAAGTTAAAGTTACTCACGTTAAAGTTAAGTTAAAGTTAAAGTTAAAGTTAAAGTTTAAAACGTTAAAGTTAAAGTTAAAGTTAAAGTTAAAGTTAAAGTTAAAGTTAAAGTTAAAGTTTAAAGTTAAAGTTAAAAGTATAAAGTTAAAGTTAAAGTTAAAAGTTAAAAGTTAAAGTTAAAAGTTAAAGTTAAAGTTAAAGTTAAAGTTAAAGTTAAAGTTAAAGTTTAAAGTTAAAGTTAAAGTTAAAGTTAAAGTTTAAAGTTAAAGTTAAAGTTAAAGTTAAAGTTAAAAGTTAAAGTTAAAGTTAAAGTTAAAGTTTAAAGTTAAAGTTAAAGTTAAAGTTAAAGTTAAAGTTACAAAGTTAAAGTTTAAAGTTAAAGTTACAGTTAAAGTTAAAGTTTAAAGTTAAAGTTAAAGTTAAAGTTAAAGTTAAAGTTAAAGTTTAAGTTAAAGTTAAAGTTAAAGTTTAAAGTTAAAGTTTAAAGTTAAAGTTAAAGTTCAACGTTAAAGTTAAAGTTAAAGTTAAAGTTAAAGTTAAAGTTAAAGTTAAAGTTAAAGTTAAAGTTAAAGTTAAAGTTAAAGTTAAAGTTAAAGTTTAAAAGTTAAAGTTAAAGTTAAAGTTAAAGTTAAAGTTAAAGTTAAAGTTAAAGTTAAAAGTTAAACGTGTTAAAGTTAAAGTTAAAGTTAAAGTTAAAGTTAAAGTTAAAGTTTAAAGTTAAAGTTAAAGTTAAAGTTAAAGTTAAAGTTAAAGTTAAAGTTAAAGTTAAAGTTAAAGTTAAAGTTAAAGTTAAAGTTAAAGTTAAAGTTACAAAGTTAAAGTTAAAGGTTTAAAGTTAAACGTTAAAGTTAAAGTTAAAGTTAAAGTTAAAGTTAAAGTTAAAGTTAAAGTTACAAGTTTAAAGTTAAAGTTAAAGTTAAAGTTAAAGTTTAAAGTTAAAGTTAAAGTTAAAGTTAAAGTTTAAAGTTAAAGTTAAAGTTAAAGTTAAAGTTAAAGTTTAAAGTTAAAGTTAAAGTTTACGTTATAACGTTAAAGTTTAAAGTTAAAGTTAAAGTTAAAGTTAAAGTTACAAGTTAAAGTTAAAGTTAAAAGTTAACAGTTAAAGTTTAAAGTTAAAGTTTAAAGTTAAAGTTAAAGTTAACGTTAAAGTAAAGTTCAAAGTTAAAGTTTAAAGTTAAAGTTAAAGTTAAAGTTAAAAGTTAAAGTTAAAGTTAAAGTTAAAGTTAAAGTTAAAGTTAAAGTTAAAGTTAAAGTTAAAGTTAAAGTTAAAGTTAAAGTTAAAGTTTAAAGTTAAAGTTAAAAGTTTACAACGTTAAAGTTTAAAGTTAAAGTTAAAGTTAAAGAAAAGTTAAAGTTAAAGTTAAAGTTAAAGTTTAAAGTTAAAGTTACACGTTAAAGTTAAAGTTAAAGTTAAAGTTAAAGTTAAAGTTAAAGTTAAAGTTAAAGTTAAAGTTAAAGTTAACAGTTAAAGTCTAAAAGTTAAAGTTAAAGTTAAAGTTAAAGTTAAAGTTAAAGTTAAAGTTAAGTAAAGTTAAAGTTTAAAGTTAAAAGTTAAAGTTAAAGTTTAAAGTTAAAAGTTAAAGTTAAAGTTAAAGGTTAAAGTTAAAGTTAAAGTTAAAGTTAAAAGTTAAAGTTAAAGTTAAAAGTTAAAGTTAAAGTTAAAGTTAAAGTTAAAGTTAAAGTTAAAGTTAAAGTTAAGTATAAAGTTAAAGTTAAAGTTAAAAGTTAAAGTTAAAGTTAACAGTTAAAAGTTAAAGTTAAAGTTAAAGTCTAAAGTTAAAGTTAAAGTTAAAGTTAAAGTTAAAGTTAAAGTTAAGTTAAAGTTAAAGTTAAAGTTAAAGTTTAAAGAGTTAAAGTTAACAGTTAAAGTTAAAGTTAAAGTTTAAGTTAAAGTTAACAGTTTAAAGTTTAAAGTTAAAGTTAAAGTTAAAGTTAAAAGTTAAAGTTAAAGTTTAAAGTTAAAGTTAAAGTTAAAGTTAAAGTTTAAAGTTACAGTTAAAGTTTAAAGTTAAAGTTAAAAGTTTAAAGTTCAAGTTAAAGTTAAACGTTAACAGTTAAAAGTTAAAGTTAAAGTTAAAGTTAAAGTTAAAGTTAAAGTTCAAAGTTAAAGTTAAAGTTAAAAGTTAAAGTTAAAGTTTAAAGTTAAAGTTAAAGTTAAAGTTTAAAGTTAAAGGTTAAAGTTAAAAGTTACAAGTTAAAGTTAAAGTTAAAGTTAAAGTTAAGTTAAAGGTTAAGAAGTTAAAGTTAAAGTTAAAGTTAAAGTTAAAGTTAAAGTTAAAGTTAAAGTTAAAGTTAAAGTTAAAGTTAAAGTTAAAGTTTACGTTAAAGTTAAAGTTAAAGTTTAAAGTTAAAGTTAAAAGTTAAAGTTAAAGTTAAAGTTAAAGTTAAAGTTAAAAGTTAAAGTTTAAAGTTAAAGTTAAAGTTAAAGTTAAAGTTAAAGTTAAAGTTAAAAGTTAAAGTTAAAGTCTTAAAGTTAAAGTTTAAAGTCTAAAGTTAAAGTTAAAAGTTTAACGTTAAAGTTAAAGTTAAAGTTAAAGTTAAAAGTTAAAGTTAAAGTTAAAGTTAAAAGTTAAAGTTAAAGTTAAAGTTAAAGTTAAAGTTAAAGTTAAAGTTAAAGTTAAAGTTAAAGTTAAAGTTAAATGTTAAAGTTAAAGTTAAAGTTAAAGTTAAAGTTAAAGTTAAAGTTAAAGTTAAAGTTAAAGTTAAAGTTAAAGTTAAAGTTAAAGTTAACAGTTAAAGTTAAAGTTAAAGTTAAAGTTAAAGTTAAAGTTAAAAGTTAAAGTTAAAGTTAAAGTTAAAGTTAAAGTTTAAAGTTAAAGTTAAAGTTAAAGTTAAACGTTTAAATGTTAAAGTTAAAGTTAAAAGTTAAAGTTAAAGTTACAACGTTAAAGTTAAAGTTAAAGTTAAAGTTAAAGTTCAGAAGTTAAAGTTTAAAGTTAAAGTTAAAGTTAACGTTTAAAAGTTAATAGTTAAAGTTAAAGTTAAAGTTAAAGTTTCAAAGTTAAAGTTAAAGTTAAAGTTAAAGGTTAAAGTTAAAGTTAACGTTAAAGTTAAAGTTAAAGTTAAAGTTAAAGTTAAAGTGTACAGTTAAAGTTAAAGTTACAAGTTAAAAGTTAAAGTTAAAGTTTACAAGTTAAAAGTTAAAGTTAAAGTTAAAGTTAAAGTTTAAAGTTAAAGGTTAAAAGTTAAAGTTTAAAGTTAAAGTTAAAAGTTAAAGTTTAAAGTTAAAGTTAAACGTTAAAGTTTAAAGTTAAAGTTACAGTTAAAGTTAAAAGTTAAACGTTAAAGTTAAAGTTAAAGTTAAAGTTAAAGTTAAAGTTAAAGTTAAAGTTTAAAGTTAAAGTTAAAGTTTAAAGTTAAAGTTAAAAGTTAAAGTTAAAGTTAAAGTTAAAGTTAAAGTTAAAGTTAAAGTTAAAGTTAAAGTTAAAGTCTAAAGTTAAAGTTAAAGTTTACAGTTAAAGTTAAAGTTAAAAGTTAAAGTTAAAGTTAAAGTTAAAGTTAAAGTTAAAGTTATAAGTTAAAAGTTAAAGTTAAACAGTTTAAAGTTAAAGTTAAAGTTAAAGTTAAAGTTAAAAGTTAAAGTTAAAGTTAAAGTTAAAGTTTAAAACTGTTAAAGTTAAAGTTAAAGTTAAAGTTAAAGTTAAAGTTAAAGTTTAAAGTTAAAGTTTAAAGTTATAAAGTTTAAAGTTTAAAGTATAAAGTTAAAAGTTAAAGTTAAAGTTTAAAGTTAAAGTTAAAGTTAAAGTTTAAGTTAAAGTTAAAAGTTAAAGTTAAAGTTAAAGTTAAAGTTAACAGTTTAAAGTTAAAGTTAAAGTTAAAAGTTAAAGTTAAAGTTAAAGTTAAAGTTAAAGTTAAAGTTAAAGTTAAAGTTAAAGTTCATAAGTTTAAAGTCTAAAGTTAAAGTTAAAGTTAAACGTTAAAGTTAAAGTTTAAAGTTAAAGTTTAAAGATTTAAAGTTTAAAGTTAAAGTTAAAGTTAAAGTTAAAGTTAAAGTTAAAGTTAAAGTTAAAGTTAAATGTTAAAGGTTAAAGTTAAAAGTTTAAAGTTAAAGTTAAAAGTTAAAAGTTAAAGTTAAAGTTACAAGTTAAAGTTAAAGTTAAAGTTAAAAGTTAAAGTTAAAGTTAAAGTTAAACATGTTAAAGTTAAGTTTAAGTTAAGTTAAAGTTAAAGTTAAAGTTTAAAGTTAAAGTTCTAAAGTTAAAGTTAAAGTTAAAGTTAAAGTTAAAGTTAAAGTTAAAGTTAACAAGTTAAAGTTAAAGTTAAAAGTTAAAGTTAAAGTTAAAGTTAAAAGTTAACAGTTAAAGTTAAAGTTAAAGTTAAAGTTAAAAGTTAAAGTTAACTAAGTTAAAGTTAAAGTTAAAGTTAAAGTTAAAGTTTAACAGTTTAAAGTTTAAAGTTAAAGTTAAAGTTAAAGTTAAAGTTAAAGTTTAAAGCTTAAAGTTCAAAGTTAAAGTTAAAGTTCAGTTAAAGTTAAAGTTAAAGTTAAAGTTAAAGTTAAAGTTAAAGTTAAAGTTAACAGTTAAAGTTAAAGTTAAAGTTAAAGTTAAAGTTAAAGTTAAAGTTAAAGTTAAAGTTAAACGTTAAAGTTAAAGTTAAACGTTAAAGTTAAAGTTAAAGTTAAAGTTAACGTTAAAGTTAAAGTTAAAAGTTAAAGTTTAAAGTTAAAGTTAAAGTTAAAGTTACAAGTTAAAAGTTAAAGTTAAAGTTAAAGTTAAACGTTAAAAGTTAAAGTAAGTTTAAAAGTTAAAGGTTAAAGTTAAAAGTTAAAGTTAAAGTTAAATGTTAAAGTTAAAGTTAAGTTTAAAGTCTAAAGTTAAAGTTAAAGTTAAAGTTAAAGTTAAAGTTACAAAGTTAAAGTTAAAGTTAAAGTTAAAAGTTAAAGTTAAAGTTAAAGTTAATAGTTAAAGTTAAAGTTAAAGTTAAAGTTAAAGTTAAAGTTAAAAGTTAAAGTATAAGTTAAAAGTTAAAGTTAAAGTTAAAGTTAAAGTTAAAGTTAAAGTTAAAGTTAAAGTTTAAAGTTAAAAAGTTAAAGTTAAAGTTAAAGTTAAAGTTAAATCGTTACAAGTTAAAGTTCAAAGTTAGAAGTTAAAGTTAAAGTTAAAGTTAAAGTAAGAAGTTTAAAGTTAAAGTTAAAGTTTAAAGTTAAAGTTAAAGTTATAAGTTAAAGTTAAAGTTAAAAGTTAAGTTCAGTTAAAGTTTAAAGTTTAAAAGTTAAAGTTAAAACGTTAAAGTTAAAGTTAAAGTTAAAAGTTAAAGTTAAAGTTTAAGTTTAGTTAAAGTTAAAGTTAAAGTTAAAGTTAAAAGTTAAAGTTAACAGTTAAAGTTAAAGTTAAAGTTACGTTAAAGTTAAAGTTAAAGTTAAAGTTAAAGTTAAAAGTTAAAGTTAAAGTTAAAGTTAAAGTTTAAAGTTTAAAGTTTAAAGTTAAAGTTAAAGTTAAAGTTAAAGTTAACAGTTAAAGTTTAAGTTAAACGTAAAAGTTAAAGTTAAAAGTTAAAGTTCAAGTTAGTTAAAGTTAAAGTTAAAAGTTAAAGTTAAAGTTTAAAAGTTTAACGTTAAGTTACGTCTAAAGTTCAAAAGTTAAAGTTAAAGTTAAAGTTAAAGTTAAAGTTTAAAGCTTAAAAGTTAAACGTTAAAGTTAAAAGTTATAAGTTTAAAGTTAAAGTTAAAAGGTTAAAAAGTTAAAGTTAAAGTTAAAGTTAAAGTTAAAGTTTAAAGTTAAAGTTAAAGTAAACGTTAAAGTTAAAGTTAAAGTTAAAGTTAACAGTTAAAGTTACAAGTTAAAGTTAAAGTTAAAGTTAAAGTTAAAGTTAAAGTTAAAGTTAAAGTTAAAGTTTAAAGTTAAAGTTAAAGTTAAAGTTAAAGTTAAAGTTAAAGTTAAAGTTAAAGTTAAACGTTAAAGTTAAAGTTTAAAGTTTAAAGTTAAAGTTAAAGTTAAAGTTAAAGTTAAAGTTAAAGTTAAAGTTCAAAGTTAAAGTTAAAGTTAAAGTTAAAGTTAACGTTACAAGTTAAAGTTAAAGTTAAAGTTAAGTTAAGTTAACGTTAAATTTAAAGTTAAAGTTTAAAGTTAAAGTTAAAGTTAAAGTTAAAGTTAAAGTTTAAAGTTAAAAGTTAATTTAAGTTAAAGTTAAAGTTAAAGTTAAATGTCTAAAAGTTACAGTTAAAGTTAAAGTTACACGTTAAAGTTAAAAGTTAAAGTTAAAGTTAAAGTTAAAGTTAAAGTTAAAGTTAAAGTTAAAGTTAAAGTTTAAAGTTAAACGTTAAAGTTAATAAAGTTTAAAGTTCTAAAGTTAAAGTTAAAGTTAAAGTTAAAGTTACAAGTTAAAGTTAAAGTTAAAGTTAAAGTTAAAGTTAAAGTTAAATGTTAAAGTTTAAAGTTAAAAGTTAAAAGTTAAAGTTAAAGTTAAAGTTAAAGTTAAAGTTAAAGTTAAAGTTAAAAGTTAAAGTTAAAGTTAAAGTTAAAGTTAAAGTTAAAGTTAAAGTTTAAAGTTAAGAGTTTAAAGTTAAAGTTAAGTTAAAGTTAAAGTTAAAGGTTAAAGTTAAAGTTAAAGTTAAAGTTAAAGTTAAAGTTAAAGTTAAAGTTAAAGTTAAAGTTAAAGTATAAAGTTAAACGTTAAAGTTAAAGTTAAAGTTAAAACGTTAAAGTTCAAGTTAAAGTTACACGTTTAAAAGTTACAAGTTAAAGTTAAAGTTAAAGTTTAAAGTTAGAAAGTATTAAAGTTTAAAAGTTAAAGTTAAAGTTAAAGTTAAAGTTAAAGTAACAAGTTAAAGTTAAAGTTAAAGTTAAAGTTAAAAGTTAAAGTTAAAGTTAAAGTTAAAAGGTTAAACGTTAAAGTTAAAGTTAAACGTTAAAGTTAAAGTTAAAGTTAAAGTTAAACGTTAAAGTTAAAGTTAAAGTTAAAGTTAAAGTTAAACATGTTAAAGTTAAGTTAAAGTTAAACGTTAAAGTTAAAGTTACAAAGTTAAAGTTACAAAGTTAAAGTTTAAAGTTAAAGTTAAAGTTTAATGTTAAAGTTAAACGTTAAAGTTACAAGTTTAACAGTTAAAGTTAAAGTTAAAGTTAAACGTTAAAGTTAACAGTTACCAAGTTAAAGTTAACGTTAAAGTTCAACAGTTAAACGTTAAAAGTTTAAAGTTAAAGTTAAAGTTACAAGTTAAAGTTAACGTTAAAGTTAAAGTTAAAGTTAAAGTTCAAAGTTAAAGTTAAAGTTAAAGTTAATAGTTAAAAGTTAAAGTTAAAGTTAACTAGTTAAAGTTAAAGTTACAAGTTCAAGTTAAAGTTAAACGTTAAAGTTAAAAGTTAAAAGTTAAAGTATTAAAGATTTTAAAGTTAAAGTTAAGTTAAAGTTAAAGTTACAGTTAAAAGTGTTAAAGTTACAAGTTAAAGTTAAACGTTAAAGTTACAAGTTTAAAGTTAAAAGTTAAAGTTAAAGTTAAAGTTTAAAGTTAAAGTTAAAGTAAAAGTTAAAGTTAAAGCTTAAAGTTAAAGTTAAAGTTAAAGTTAAAGTTAAAGTTAAAGTTAAAGTTAATAGTTAAAGTACAACGTTAAAGTTTAAAGTTAAAGTTAAAGTTAAAGTTAAAGTTTAAAGTTTAAAGTTAAAGTTAAAGTTAAAGTCTAAACGTTAAAGTTTAAACGTTAAAGTTAAAGTTATAGTTA
>NC_058375.1:221602939-221611373 GCF_018350175.1 Felis catus
GCCCCAGGTGGGTCACTGGTGCGAGGTGGGTGTCATCCAGCAAGGCCAGGACTAACATGGGCCCTGTCCCCAGACCGTCCACCGGCGTGCCCCCTGCCTCCCGGGGCCCAGCCTGGTGCCTGCCCACCCCTCCTGTCGGCCAGCGTTCTGCGGGTGGCTTTGCAGCTCGGGCCCCAGAGGAGAGTCTGGTTCCAGCCTGGGGGGGCCGGGCAGGGGGCTTGCTCCGGCCAGCGGCAGCACGGAGTGGAAGGTCTGACGTGCAGCTGATCAGACCCGGAGGGCCAGCGAGGGAGGAGCCCCACCCGGGTGAGCAGCCGTGAACACTTGCTGTTTGCACCAGAGTTTGGGGACAGGACCACAGTGACACTGGGTCTCCCGGCTCAGCACGGAAGAGAGCTGGTGATGTTGCGGCTCAAAACTCACAGCTAGAAAAGCCAGGCTCGTCTGGGTCTGGAAAACAAAGAAACAGACATTTGTAAAAAAAAACAGTGTCCGGAAAGGGGGGGGCGGGGGGCGAGAAGCAGACCCTCCCCGCCCGACGGGACCAGAGTCCGGCTCTTTGTTGGCAACGGAGCATGCTTGGGGTCCTCTCTCCTTCTCTCCCTCTGCCCCTCCCGCCTTGTGTGCACGTGCTCTCTTTGTCTCTCCCTGTCTCAAAAAATTAAATCAAATAATTTTTTAAAAAAGGAAATTCTCTTTACCAGAATGCACGTCAGGTATCAAAGCGACGTCATCTTTCTTTGTTGCTATAAATGTTTTGCATCCGAGAATTCTCGGAGCAAGGGTGGGTCCTGATTTTCACGCGGGCAGAAATGATCCTCCCAGAACTGGACCCCGGCATTGAGAGCAGGGGGGCGATGGGAGTGCCCCTGCCTTGTGGTGACCACCAAAAACACCTCCAGATGTCATCAGGGGGAAGTGCTCACCCCCTCAGTGATTTAGTGAACAGCAAAGGGAAAACCAGACTTTATTTCAACCCAGGTGCCCAGAAACCAGCTCATCACTTGGGATAATAAATTGGGTGGAATCCACCCCTCACACCTTACAGGAAGAAGAAAAAATCCAAAATCACCAAGGTTTAAATGTCAAATGGAAAGTTGGGGCTCCTGGGTGGCTCAGTCGGCTGAGCGTCTGACTTTGGCTCAGGTCATGATCTCACAGCTCACGAGTTCAAGCCCCGCGTCAGGCTCTGTACTGACAGCCCGGAGCCTGGAGCTGCTTCAGATTCTGTGTCTCCCTCTCTGCCCCTAACCCACTCGCATCCTGTCTCTGTCTCTCTCAAAAATAAACATTAAATAAATTTTTAAAATAATAATAATAAATGTCAAATGGAAAGCGTAAACATGCTAGAAGAAAACTCAGGACAAACATCTTCACTCTCAGAAGGAGAACAGCTTCACCAACCGTGACCAACTGCGCAGGCATCACAGAGAAGCTGGGGAGAATCCGATCCCCACAAAAGCTGTGCGGGACGCCAGTGGTAGGCGAGGCCAGATGACGAGCGAGGAAACCATAATAACTGGAAAGACGTCTCCAGCAAAGATCACAGGGGCAGATAATTCACCGTCCCACTGCTGCCACGTCACACAGAGACCCGGTCCCTGGCTGCCCCCCACTGCGCCATTCTCCAATCTCAAAAGGCCAGGGGCCCGAGGTGGGGAAGAGGGACTATCTCCCCCGGGGGTCCTCCGCTCTGCCCGGTCCTGCTAACAGACCCGTGACCAGGGCAGTGACCCCGTGGGCACAGCCAGGAGGACCCACGAGGGCCAGGTGCTCGGGGTGTGCGCAGTGTGCAGGCCCACAGAGGATGCAGCAGGGTGTCTGAGACGGCTGGGGTCCCCACAGGACCCAGGGAAATGGCCAACCCAGGGGCAAAAGCATCTTCTCAGCGGAGAGGCAATGCCAGGCCGACCATGTTGTGCCTGACGCTTCAAGGATTTTTGGCGGGGTCTCATCCTCCAGTCCTCTGCACAGCCAGAACGCGGGCTCCCTGCACCAGTCCCCCCAGGTGCCCCTCGCACGAGTGTGACCCGGCAGGAGGAGGAGACCTCGAGGCCTCAGGTCCCAGCCCCAGCAGAGCCAGAGGCCCCAGAGCCCAGCCCTTTGCAGCCGAGCCCACACTTGTTGGGAGAGCCCTTTGGGTTTTCATTTTGCTTCCCGCTCGGCTCTCCCACTAGGTGTATATTACGAGGTGATCCGTCTCATTTATTTGTCAGTTTATGGCAGCTTAAAAAAAAAGTGTCCAGATTGCCGCAGGGCTGGTAATAAGAAATCTTTCCAGCTTCCATAGATTTTTATGTGCCCCTCAGTTTCCTGCAGCAAGTAATAAAAAACGAAAAACTGTATATAAATTTGGAAGTTCAAGACTGACCGTATCTTGTGTTTTTTTTTTAATTCTTTTACTTCTTATTTCTGTGTGCTTCATTTTGCCTATTCTAGATTCCAGCACATTTCTATTCGTGACTCACAGGGTGAAAAGGCCAGGAGCTTATTCTCAGAATGGAAAAGTGCGCATAAGACATCTCTCAGCCGCTATTTATCAGAAATAATGGAAGATTTCTTAAAGAGACTGCGTCTACCCATGAAGAAACCCTCTGCTCCTCAAAAAGAGACACCACACTTACCCCGTGGGCTTGGAACCGGAATCCAGCGTAGACCACACTCACAGGAAGTTCAGCCCCAGAACTGGGTGAGTGGGGCCCCAGACTCATGAGCTGCACGAGGTCAGCCCCACAAGCACTAATTGCCCAGAACTTCTGCAGCGATTAGAAGCACAGTGGTGACAGAGTGGAAGCCACCGCCTCCTCCAGGAAAAACCGTCTTCTACCGTGGAAATTGTATTTCCACCTGGTCTGCACATTAATTCTATGCCAGCACTCCCATTCAGCAAGGGGGATTATGATTTTCCCAAACATTAGTTTTCTGCCATTCGCACATATTTCTATATGGTTGGCCAAACTGCTAAGGTGAGTTCCCCTCTAAGAATCTTCCAGGATCTTCCCATTTGGGAGAATTATCCATAGGAAGCATGTCCAATCAATAGTCCACACTTGATTAACCAGCACTTAACCAAGAAAGTCAGCTACTTATAACCAAAAGGCACATAAATGAATATTTATGTTTGTTGGATAGAGAGGTGGATGGATGTTTGGATTGGTGGATGGATGAGTGGATGGATGGATGGATGGATGGATAGATGGATGGACATGTGGGTAGATGGGTAGATAGATGGGTGGATGGATGAGAAGATGGATGAACAGATGAATGGATACACGAGTGAATGGATAAATAGATGGGTGGCAAGTCGAAGTATGGATGGGTGAATGGACAGATGAATAGATACATGGCTGGGCAGAAGAATAGGTGGGTAGATGGATAATCAGAATGGTGAAAGAACTTGCCTCATAGTTCCAGAGCATACATGGGAATGGATGGCTCATTTAGAAGGTGTCTTGACCTGTGTCTAAATCCCTTCTATCTTCTGCACCCTGACAGGCTGGACAGCGTTACTCTTTACCCTGAAATCGCCCCAGAAACCCCCATCGTCAAAGCTGGACTCTCTCTGTTCACTGCCGTCAGGAGCAGACTGGTCATTAATAGTTTGCACACCCTTGGCCTCCAGCCCTATTAAACTATCCTCGGTACCTGGTAAAAGAAACTGGAGAAACCAGAAGACAATACATAAGGAGGCAGATAAACGTTAGTAAGGGACTGGGCTTTGGGGAAAGTTCAAGTTCCCGACAGAGGGTGGAAGACAAAGCGGACCCGGGTGGCAGTTTCCAGGGAATGGCCCACGGAGATCTCAGTTGACAAGGTGGACAGACAGGTTGGCCAGATCAGTAGTGGTGGCCCATGTGGAAACACACCTCCCTCCACAACAGTGTGCGCCTGGGAGAGCAGCACTGACCCCAGAGAGGGAGGGTCTGAGCAGCCCGTCTAAAAAGGCTGGACAAGGGGTCCAGGGCTGTGGGAAGCTGTGTGCCCGCGGGAGGAGAGAACCCGGCTTGCCCGCAGCATGACCCACGACTCTGGTGATGGCCCGTCGAGTCTGCTGTCGCCCCCTCTGAACCCTCCCTCACAGAAACGTGGTGCAGTGAACTCCCGATTGCCAAGTCTGGATTTCTTAGTTAAACTGGGGAAACTGAGGCAGCTCAACTGCTCTGTGTGTACCTGCACCTTCCTGGCCTTTTGCTGTTTCCTCTGTTCCTCTGTCTCTACGTGGGTCCTGATCTTTGTCAGGTTAGGTGGTAGGGGTGCTGTCTCACTCACGAGAAAGTTTTATACATTTTTTTCCATTTCTTTCGTTGAGGTGTAATTCACATAACAAAAGTTAACCATTTCCCAGCGAACAATTCGGTGCGTTCACAGCACTGTGTAGCCCTCCACTCCTGTCTCGCTCGAGGACATCCTCACGCAGGGCGACTGCTCAGCCCCAGTACAGCCTCCACTCCCTCTGGGTCTTCTAGGTTTGAGGGCTTCTGGAACACGCTTCTAGAAACTTCTAGAACATGCTTGTAGGAGCAATTGTGGCACTACATAGCCCCACCTGCACAGGGAAAGTTGGTTGTAGCAGAGACCCGCAGCAAGTGTCTACAGAAAAAGACCCTGAACACCATCATTGTGCAGAGTAGTGTGCAGGCAGAAAAGCTGCAGAGTCCCCTAATGGTGCAGTCTACAGTGCAGTGAACTGGGTACTAAACACAAAAGAAAAGCCCCCAAAGCCCCATAGCTGGACCTAGAAGCCCACCGGGCACTGGCAGGGAGCCCCTCTGGGAGCCAGGACGGCAGAGGGAGAGAGGTCTGCTGGGGCACAGACAAGGTCTGAGAGGGGCAGGGCAGGGTGGAGGGACACCCCGACATGGGCCTCCCGTACCATCAGGGGTCATCGGGCCATCAATGAGCTCCTGGCCCCTGCTAATCACAGCTGGGGCTACTGGCTTAAGGGGATGCTGCAGACACAGAAGGGGAAGGGTGATTGCTGCAAGAGCAGGGGGAGGAGGGGAGGGGTGATGTTACAAACAGGGGGAAGAGGGGGAGGGATAATGCTACAAACAGAGGGCGGAGGGGAGGGGAGGGGGTGATGCTGCAAGCAGGGGGAGGAAGGGAGGGGGAGGGAGGGACACGGAGACTCCCTGCCTTCTGAGAGCCAACTCAGGCTTCCAGCTCGGTGCTTCAGCTCAAGGAAACACACATAGCACACTGAGGCAGATGCTTCCCAGACCGGATCTGCACTGAACCGAAGGTCAAAGGTCAGGAGCGAGGCTGGTGTTTAGGTAAATATCCATGAAAAGGAGTCATTAAGCAAATGAACCTAACAGCGTGTGGCGTTGCCGGTATGACCACCCAACATAAGTCCCCGTTAGGACGTGGGAATCTGGTTTGTTGTCCCCAGCGGACTGACCTAAAGAGTGAGAACAGACCTTTGGGTCAACAGCCTCCTTAAGCCGAGGCTCACTGCATGAATACAGAGCAGATCGGTTAGATGTTGGGAACTGGGATTCTCAGCGCAGATAAAAGGAGCCACGATGAAGACCAACGAGGCTGAGAAAAGCCTGTGACCTTGATCTGAGTTGGAAACTTCGCCGTGAAACTCATCTACGTGCTCGGGTCACGGGGAAAACAGATGCCCGCTCTGCCTACGGGCAAGGCTCAGAACAGCGGCCACCGAGGAGCACGGGCTCCACGCCCGGGACTGTGGCCTCCAAGTTTCCCACTCGGAAGAACCAGAGTTGTGCAGAAAAATGACAGAGGTCTGGGGTCTTGGGCCAGAAACCTGCAGGGAGGTCCTGGACATGTCCTGTCACGCAGTAGTAGCAGGCAGTTCAGGGACAGGACGGGAAGCCAGCCCGGCTGGGACACCAGAGGGTGCAGCCCGGGAGCACACCACATCCACGACTTCGCTGTCAGAGGGAGCGAGGGGAAGCACCAGTATCGTGGCAAGTCGGTAAATCCATGGCAAGAAAGGAGCTTTTCCAGGCCTTTGGAACGCCAACCACACCCAAGGAAACCAAAACCACTGAGAAGGAGACGTTTCTCCTCCTAAAAGAGAAACTAGTAAATGGTGGGCTGTAGAGCCCGCTGACTCAGTGGTCGTGATCTCGGGGTTCATGAGTTCAAGCCCCCCTGTCAGTCTCTGTGCTGACAGCTCGGAGCCTGGAGCCTGTTTCTGATTCTGTGTCTTCCTCTCTCTGCCCCTCCCCTGCTCGCTCTCTCTCTCTCTCTCTCTCTCTCTCCAAAAATAAATAAACATTTTTTAAAAATTTAAAAAAGAAAGAAAGAAAGAAACCCGGGTGAATGGACATTCCTGTGAGACTGATGGAAAGGTCAGTACAACTGGAGTTTGAGGTTGAAATGCTACCACAGGTGACTGTTCGTTTTCAGGTGTGACCGTGGCGTTGTGGTCTGGTCTGTCAAAGAGCCCTGCCCACAAGCTGTCTTGCTTTTCCGACGCTCACCACTCCCTGCACACACGCCCTGTGCTGCATGGTGGCCGTGGTCCCTGCACCAAGAGATGGCTCGCCCACCCTGCCCTTCGACCGAGGGCTTGACCTTGTGAGCCAGCACTGGCTAGTGAACTTTCCGAGCGGCTGGGCCCATCTCTCGCGCGCTGTTCTTCCGCCCTTGGCAAAGGAGCTGCGGATCTGAGAAGGTAGTGCAGGCCTAGGGCAGGGTCCCATCGCGCTGACGGCCCAGAGCCACGTCCCGAAGACGCTCACACCTTCCAAGCTGACTCACAAACGGGCAATGAACCTTTCTTGTTTTAATCCCTGAGTGCAGGATGTTTTGTGATGCAGCGTCTTATTTTTCCATGTTTCTGATTATGAGTAGTTTTGATAGTAATTTTTCATTCAGGAAATTGTTGGATATTTTATTTATTTTCTCCTGGTTTTTAACTCTTCTTAAAACATTTTGTTCTCAGCTTTTACCAGCTTCACAGTTTGAGTGTTTTTTGAAGTTCAAAGAAATACAGAACGACAGACAGAAATCAGCAGTCTCAGAGAAAACCCAGCAAGCACACCGCACGCGCCCTCTGCTCTCAAAGGCAAGCGCCGCATCCTCCAGACTTTGGGTCAGAAAAATCTGGAACTGAGACACAGGTAATGAGGCTCTGTCATGAGCTTCAAAAGGCAAACTGAAGGAGAGAGATCTCAGAGAACGGTGGCCTCTTTTCTTCTCCTGGAAAGGTTTCACGGAGAAAACACTTTTAAAAGATGAAGACAGGGGCACCTGGATGGCTTAATCGGTTTAGCGTCCAACTTCGGCCCAGGTCATGATCTCTCGATTCGTGAGTTCGAACCCGCGTCGGGCTCTGTGCTCACAGCTCAGAGCCTGGAGCCTGCTTTGGATTCTGTGTCTCCCCCTCTCTGCCCCTCCCCTGCTCACTCACTCTCTCTCCCTCTGTCAAAAATAGATTATGACATTTTCTGGTGGGACCGTCCTGCGTGCTGGGAAGCGGGTGTTCCGGGTGGCCCAGTTGGGTCCCAGACGGACCAAGGACACACCGCCTGCCCATGGCGGCAGATTCCCGCTTTGCCGGTGGCCGACCCAGCTACACCGACAGAGCGCAGGCCTGTCCCCAGAGGAGTCAGAGGCCGCCATGGCTGTGCGGCCTGGGGGTGGTTAAAAAAAAAAAAAAAAAACATTTACCATAGCAGCTGGAAACCCAAACTTCGTGAGGACAAAGAAAGAAGACAGGAAATCAAGACCCCAGCACGGGCCCGGGACTGTCCCCCCGCCCCCGAGTAGCCCGTGGCGGGGTTGCTGTGTCCAGGACGGCGTCACAGGCCGCCAGGGAACCCTCCAGACGAGAAGCATGCGTCGTGAACCTTCACGGGTCTGACACTTTGGGACGTGACCTGCCATGCAGCAAACGTGGGAGGGTGGTGTTGAGATCATGTTCCATCCAGTGGAAAAGCCCAGTGGTTTTTAATGCCCTAAAACATTATAAGTCATAAACATTTGTTTTGAATATAAGCTGAAATAAAAGATATGCGCCTTTTTTTTTTTTTTTAATTTCTATTTTTGAGAGAGAGGGAACACAAGCAGGGAAGGGGCAGAGAGAAGGAGACACAGAACCCGAGGCAGGCTCCAGGCTCTGAGCTGTCAGCACAGAGCCCGACGCGGGGCTCGAACCCACGAACCGTGAGATCGTGACCTGAGCCAAAGTCGGACATCACGCCTGAGCCACCCAGGCGCCCCAATATGCACCTTTTTTAAATAAGCCCCTTTCTGCCTTGAGCCTTATTTCAAAATACGTCAGCAGATGTGGTGTGGGCTGCCTAATCGGGGACTCCTGGTCCCAGCAAGCAGGAGGGAGAGAGTGGCCTAAGTGGGGGTGGGGGTGCGGGACCCTCCCGGAGCCACTGGGATTCGCCCATCTTGGCATCATCCGGCCATGGCTGCGGGCAGGGGACAAGGAGCGTCACGCTGAGCA